>NC_072033.1:15857177-15892408 GCF_027791375.1 Indicator indicator | reverse complement strand
AATGCACTTTTAATGGTAGCTTTTACACATGTGCAAAGGACCCAGAGTGCATAAAATCCTCCATAAACCACACATTTCCATATGGAATATTTCTGATGCCTCAACTTCTCTCACCAAAGTTGCTGTCACAGAGAATTATGTTGCTTTCAAACCCCTCTGTGAGTGTGATGTCTTCAGCTCTGCTCTGGTTCAAGGAGAAATGGTCAACAACACTGATGGCACTGAAGGGGGAAAACAGAACAGGAAAGAGAGGGTGGAAAAGAAGAATCTGGTTCTGAGCAAATCCTTATCATAAAGCCCCAAAAGAGCTTCTGTTTCCTACAGCATGGGAAGTCCCCAGGCTGATCCTCACTGCTGTGGGCAGAGAACAGCCCTTTCCCCAAGCTATTCATGCTGGAGGCATTTAAGGTTAAATTCACTGCTTTGCATTCCCTCTTAAAACCTTTAAAAAAAAAAAGGCTATGGAAAACAGAAGCTGTGTGTTTATCAGAGCTGATAGACCCAAACCCCAGTGGAAATTCCTTATCCTGGACCTTTGGGGCCACCAGAGCCATCAGAAACACGTCTCAGCCTCCTGTTTTTATCAGTTTTTCTCTATTAATGTTGATTTGTGACAGAAAAAAACAAAGAAATGGGCTGGCTTTGCATCAGGAGCCAAGCTGAGTGCTGCTGATAAAGCAGGCTGGCCCCAAGGAGCATTGGAGCAGAAATTAAATGGTCGTACAATGGAACAGTGCAAGACTGAGTTACCCAGGGCTGTCTGGGTTGTACAGCAGGATCTGTACTTTTTAACACAAACGTAAATATAAACAGAAAAAGAAAAGGAAAGATAAATAATACAAATAAGAAATACTAATAGGAAAAGAAATAGAAATAGCAATAGAAACAGAAAAACAGACAAAGAAATAGAAATAAGAAATAAAACTAGAAATAAAAGTGGATTGGCCTGAGGTCAGAGGTTTGCAGCCTTTACTCAGCTAATTTAAAATCCTGAATTTTAAGTTCAGTTCATGATCTGTAAAACTCTGGTGATTAAATGGATTTCAAGGAGTTCTAGAAAAATACAATTCCTGTAGCTTGCAAAGCTGACCCAGAAGTCACAGAATTTCCAAATCTCAGCACGGTAGGGGCTGCAAGAGACCTTTGCAGCTCATCCAGTCCAACCCCTGCTCCAGCAGGACACTCACAGCAGCTTGCCCAGGAGCACAATGGCCAGGGGGGGCTGGAAACTCTCCAGAGAAGGAGACTCCACAACCTCTCTGGGCAGCCTGCTCCAGGGCTCTGCACCCTCACACCAAAGAAGTTTCTCCTCATGGATCCTCCTGGCTTCCACTTTGTGCCCATTGCCCCTTGGCCTATCCCTGGGCACCACTGAGCAGAGCCTGGCCCCAGCCTCTTGCCCCCACAGTTCCTTTAGCTCTTGCTGAGCATTGCTCAGATCCCCTCTGGGGCTGCTCTTCTCCAGGCTCTCAGCCCCAGGGCTCTCAGCCTTTGCTCCTCACAGAGCTGCTCCAGGCCCCTCAGCAGCTTTGGAGCCTCTGCTGGACTCTCTCCAGCAGTTCCCTGTCTCTCTTGACCTGGGGAGTCCAGAACTGAACCCAGTACTCCAACTATGGCCTCAGCAGGACAGAGTAGAGGAGAAGGAGAACCTCTCTTGTCCTGCTGGCCACACTCTTCTTCATGCACCCCAGGACACCATTGGCCTTCTTGGCCATGAGGGCACACTGCTGGCTCATGGGCAACTTGTAGTCCTCCAGCACTCCCAGGTCCTTCACAGGATTGTTAGTTCAGCTGAATTTAGTAGAATTCAGGTATCAAATCCAAACAATTCCATCTGATCAGATACTAGCTCTGCAAATACTAAATAATGAATAAAAACCAGAGAGGAATTTACTTCAGAGAAGGGAGTGGTGTCTCAAAATCGTGAAACTCTTCTGGCAATGTCACAGATTGATAAGCAGCCTCAAAATTCTCTTCTGGAAGGTCAACAAGACCTAAAAGAAGCAGATAACATAAAGTAAGTACCAATAAAATCAAGCCATGTTCTCCCAGGTAGGTATAAATAGTCTATAAAGCTGTCAGGAAGCTCTGCTGCTGTTTGAAATAACAGGAAAGGGAAAGATTAGGCCAAAGTGGGCTCCAAACCTTTCTTTCCCATGGATTTTAGAAGTGATATTTTTTTACAGACAAGCTCCAGAAGGACCTTAAATACTGCAGCAACCTGGGGTTTGTGAACAGCCACGTTAAGTTCCTGAAAGGTTCTCCCAGCTGACATCCAGCCTGGATTTTGTCACCCCACTGCAGATGAGTTATTGCCTGTTCTTTTTCTGCCCAGTCTCTACCTAATGCTGTTCCCCAGCATCAAAGAATTACACAGGGAGGCTGCACATAATCAGAGAATCCTGGAGCAGTTAGAGGGAGAAAGGGATTTCTGAAGGTCATCTCCTCCAGCCTTTCACACCAAACTGGGTTCACTTCTAAAGCAGATCAATTTAGATTGTCCCTGCTGATGGAGGAGACTCCAGAGCACCTCTGGACACCCTCTTTTGGAATGTGATCTCTTTTACCAAGATTCTTTTCTCCCCTTATATCCAGCTGGAGTCTGTTGCTGCAGTTGTGCCTTGTTCTTGTGCTGCACAGTCCTCTCTGGGCAGCTGCAGGGTGTGTGCAAACTATGGCACTGCAGTGCTGGTGTCTTCCAGAGATCCCCAGTTGTTTACAAATATTAACTGACAATGATAATTGATAAATTGAGAACGATTTATAGAACCCCTGACTGGTTTGTGGGGGAAGGGACCTTTCAAGGTCATCCAGTCCAAACCCCTGCAGTCTCCAGGAACATCCCCAACCAGAGCAGGTTACTCAGAGCTCCAACCAACCTGACCTGCAATGGGGCCAGGGATGGGACAGCTTCTGCCTCTCTGGGCAACCTGGGCCAGGCTCTCCCCACCCTCAGTGTCAAACATTTCTCCCTTCTGTCCAGCCCCAATCTCCCTCTTTGAGTTCAAACCATCACCTCTTGTCCTGTCTCAACAGGCCCTGCTCAGAAGTCTGTCCCCAGCTTTCTGGTTGCCCCCCTTAAGCACTGCAAGGCCACCAGAAGGTCTCCCTGGAGCTTTCTCTTCTCCAGACTGAACAACCCCAACTCTCTCAGCCTGGCCTCACAGCAGAGGGCTTCCAGCCCTCCCATTGCTGCTGTGGCCTCCTGGCCCTGCTCCAACAGGTCTCTGTGCTGAGGACTGCAGAGCTGGCCCCAGCACTGCAGGTAGGGTCTCAGCAGAGCAGAGGGGCAGAATCCCCTCCCTCTCTGATTTCCCAACCGAGAAGATCCTTGAGCAGATATTCACCATTCTGCAGACAGCCCAGGTCACAAAGCTCCCAAGGGCTGGCACCAGAAGCTGGTGTCCTGCTTCACTCCTTTTTTTAGGCAACAGTGCCTCCCCTTAGCAGAACAGGCACACAGCCTGCTGGAAAAGGATCCAGCCATTGTTGCTCCCTTCTCACTGGGTGCATGGCTGGAGCTCAAACACACGGTCAGATTTGGCACTGCCACCCTGTTGGACATGTTGTTGGTGTCATCAGCAATTAAATTTAATTAGCCAGCAAGGGAGGCTGAATTCAAGCTTCTTCTCAGAAGGCCACTTAAGATACTGCATCTTTTAATGGAGTTAGAGACCTGAAACAGCATGAATTAAGTCCAGCTGAACATCAGTGGTAGGCACTGGCATGGTCAATTCCCTAAAAATGTGGATTTAAGAGAAATATCCCAAATAGATTGTTGAAATGAGAGGTGTAGAAGCCACTGGGCACGTACCTGGGCGAAAGGCTGTCTTCATTTTAGTCAGAGCTTCACTACAGTCTGCCAAGAGGTACTTGGCTTTCCTGTGGTAAATCCTCACCACTCCCAGGAGCAAGTGCCCAGAGGTCCTCAGAGCTATTGTAAACTTTGGAGGGTTAAAAAAGTTGTGCAGGAGTTAATATTTGGGGGGAAAACCAAACCAAAGAAAACCAAAAACCACATTAAAATGAAAATATAGCACAGTAAGAGCAGAGCTCCATCAACACAAACCAGTGCAGAGATCTATGAAATTCAACAGGGATTTGCATTGAGAGAGGACCATGAACAGAAAGGAATTTTCAGAGCTGGGATCCTCAAGTTGCTTCTGCACCCAGACATCACCAGGAGTCCTGAACGTCACCATAACCCACAGAAAATGAAATGGTGGCTATCAAATACCAGGCAGGTATTTTGCCAGAGAAAATAAACCAATGTGCTCACCCCAGCTGAAAGCCTTGGAGCTGCTGAGCCATCAGTTAGTGGCACTGCAAATGTTCCTCACCCTTCCCTTGGATGCATTTGCAGCAGCAAAGCCAAGGACTGAGTCATGGGCAGTTGGCTGCTCCTGTCTGCACCTCCTCGAGCCATCCAGAGCCTCTCCCGAACACTGGTTGTGTTTAACTGTCTAAGGGCTTAGAATGGGGACCATGGAAGGAGGCCACTGAAAGTGGGGAAGAGATTGTTCCCCCACATTGGGCACTGGTGAGGCCACACCTCCAATATTAGTTTCAGGTTTGGCCACTCACTCCAAGAACAACATTGAGGGGCTGGAGCAGGTCCAGAGAAGGGCAATTGAACTGGGGAAGGGTCTGGAGAACAGGGCTGTGAAGGAGCAGCTGAGGCAGCTGAGGGTGTTCAGCCTGGAGAAAAGGAGGCTGAGGAGAGACCTTCTGACTCTGTACAGCTCCCTGAAAGGAGACTGGAGCCAGGTGGGAGTTGGTGTCTTCTCCCTAGAAACAAGTGATAGGAGTAGAGGAAATGAACTCAAGTTGCCCCAGGGGAGGTTTAGGTTGGACATGAGGAACAATTTTTTCCCCTTGAGGGTTGTCAAGGGCTGGCCCAGGCTGCCCTGGGCGGTGGTGGAGTCCCTGGAGGGGTTTCAAAGCCCTGGGGATGTGGTGCTGAGGGCCATGGTTTGGTGGTGCCATGGCAGTGCTGGGTTAAGGGTTGGGCTTCATGATCCTAAAGATCTTTTCCAACCCAAACAACTCTATGATCCTATGAACATTTCCTTACACTGTCCATGAAGCTGTGTCACAGATCTCCAGGAGTAAGGCAGAATCATAGAATCAATGAATGGCTTAGGTTGGAAAGGGACCTTCAGGATCTTTTACTCCAACCTCCCTGCCATGGGCAGGGACACCTCTCAAATGCTTTGGGTTGGAAGAGACCTTAGCAAGTAAACTATTGGCACCAGTGCCATTTGATGGGATGGAGATTTTTATCAGGGAACTGAATTAAAATCTGATTAGGAACGGACCTCACACTGCACTTGAAACAGCCACAGATTTGGTCAGCTAAGTGAGCCTCCATGACAGCACCAGCCCTGATGAGGATGGACACCTCTACCCCACACCTTTACCAGAAGATACCTCATCATTTCATACCTTTGGTGAGACGATCTTCTCAACTGTTGTCTCTAAATTGCACTCAAATATATGAGCTTTGGTGAGCTTCTTCTCCCAGTGGGCAGCCAGCCAGATTTTGGCCAAGGGCCCACGCTTGTTGATGAGCAGATGCATGTAGAACATGGTGCCTGGGGTGAGGGTCACACAGCCTGACCCCACTCCCAAGCAGCTTCTCAGGCTGCTCTTCCACGAGGAGAAAGGTCCTGGGGCATGAAGCAGGGAGAGGGATTTAGTGGAATCCTGAAGGGATGGAAGGAACCAGGTGGGTGCTGAGGGGATAAGAGGATTTAGGGGGACTGTGAGGCAATGGGGAGTATTTGGCAGGACCTGAGGGGATGAGGTTATCCAGCCAGGCACTGAGGGGATGGGAGAGGGATTTAGTGGGAGCCTGAGGGGATGGGGGCACCCAGTTGGGTGCTGAAGGGATGGGGGGTTTAGAGGGATATGAGGGGATGAGGAGACCCAGCCAGGCACTGAGGGAATTTGGTGGGAACCTGAGGGGGACGAGACAGGGCAGAGGTAATGGGACTGAGAGAATGGAGGGGACGCAGTCAGGCCCTGAAGGGATGAGAGGATTTAACAGGACCTAAGGGGATGAGGGGACCCAGTGGGATGCTGAGGGGACAAGGGGGATTTAGAGGGAGCTGAGGGGATGGGGGAACCCAGCCAGGCACTGAGCAGATTTGGTGGGACCCTGAGGGGATGGGGCAGGGGGATTTAGTGGGGCCTGAGGGGATCCAGCCAGGCCCCGAGGGGACTGGGGGGGGGGATTTAGAGGGATCTGAGGGGATGGAGGGACCCAACCAGGCACTGAAGGGGTGAGAGGATTTAGTGGGACCCTGAAAGGACAGAAGATCTGGCAGGACCCTGAGGGGCTGGGCAGGGGGCTTCGTGGGGGCTGAGGAAACAGGGGGATCCCCTCAGGCACAGGGGGATGAGAGGAGACAGCTGGATGCTGAGGGTGTAAGGGGGATCTAGAGGGATCCAAGGGGATGGTGGATCCACAGTAGGGATCTACCGGGGCCTGAAGGGACCAGGGGGATCTGGTGGGCTCTGAGGGGATGGGGGCAAGGTCCCGTCGGGTGCTGAGGCAAAGGGTGAGGAGGATTCGGCGGGACCCTGGTGGGCTGGAGGGACCCTGAGGGACCCAGCCAGGCACTAAGCAAACAGCGGCAGGTTGAGCGGGGCCGGGCAGAGATGAGGGAGCCAGCGAGGTGCAGAGGGCACCTGGCCGGGCTCCGCGGTGTCTCCGGGACCCTCCCGAGACACGGCGGCTCCTGAGCGTTCCCGCCAAAAGCGGGAGGGGGCGCGCGGCGGCGGCAGCTCGCGGGGCCGGTCCCCACCGCTCCCGGCACGACCAGCGCTGAGCCGACAGCCCCCCGAGATCGGCGGAAGGAGACCCCCAGTGCCTTTGCAGGCCCTGCGCCCGATGTTGGCGGGGCTGGGGGGATCGGAGGGGCCCTGTGTGCACCCAGAGGCATGGCACGGCACGGCACGGCACGGCGACACACACCGGAGACCCCCGGGCTGGTGTAAATAACCTCCCGCTCCGTGCCCTGCTGGGACTGCAGGGACCTGCACACACCCCCGGGAGTACGATGCTGCTCACCTCATTTCAGATGCACGGAGAGCATTTGCACAGACTTCTCCTCTTTCGTCTTTTTCCTTCTCCTTCTTCTCCTTTTTCATCTCCTTCTCCATCTCCTCTTCCTTCTTCTCCTTCACCTCCTTTTCCTCATTCTGCTTTTTCCTTCTCCTTCTTTCTTATTATTTTCTCTTTTCTTTTCCTTCTTCTTTCCTTTCTTCCTCATCTTCTTCATCTCCTTTTCCCCATTCTGCTTTTTCCTTCTCCTTCTTCTTTCTTCTTCTTGTCCTTCTTCCTTTTCTCCTTTATCTCCTTTTCCTCATTCTGCTTTTTCCTTCTCCTTCTTCTTCTTCTTCTCTTTCATCTCCTTTTCCTCATTCTGCTTTTTCCTTCTCCTTATTCTTCCTTCTTTTCTCTTTCATCTCCTTTTCCTCGTTCTGCTTTTTCCTTCTCCTCCTTCTTTTCTTTCTTCTTCTTCTCCTTCTCCTTCTCCCAGCTTCTTATGAGAAGCATCTGGAGCAACTGGAAGCAGCACGTGCCCAGGTGGCCAAGAAGCCCACCAGCATCCTGGCTTGGATCAGCAGCAGTGTGACCAGCAGGACCAGGGCAGGGGTTGTCCCCCTGTGCTCAGCACTGGTGAAGCCACACATCCACTTTTGGGCCCCTCACTCCAAGGATATTGAGGGGCTGTCTTTCTCTGCAGGTGAGCAGGTCCTGTGTGGCTGCTAAACCTGTCTTACTGCAGGGAGTTTGCAGAAAGGGAGGAAAAAGGAAAATAAAAATAAAGAGCTTGAGATCTGATGGCATGGCAAGGGTTTAAGAGAGCCAAGGACTGCAGCTACCCACCTGTGTCAGCCACCCTGAGGAGAGAAGGCAGCTGTTTGCACACTGACATCTCATCTCTGAGGGGGAAAAATGAGTTTCTGAGCCTTCCCCATGCATTGTTTTCCATCCAGGCAGAGCACAGCCAGTCTCCTGGTGCCCCTGAGCTGTGGTTGTTGCTGTACCACAAGGTCCCTGTGGTGTTCTCCATCTCCCTGCGACCTGCTGTTAGCTGTAGATAATTAGATCTCAATTAGCACCAGGAAAGTTTTGAACCTCTTCCCAGTACGACTCTGCAGCTGGTCTTGGGGGGCAGGCAGGTCTCTGTGCCTCCAGCTGCCCTTGGGGTACCCTGGGCTGGGGCTGTTTGGGGAAGGAGAGGGGGTTCTGCTAGAAAAGATCCTTGGAGTCAAGGTAAGACTTGATGTGGCCCTGGGCAGCCTGCTCTAGTTGGAGATGTCCCAGCTGGCTGCAGGGGGGTTGGACAAGTTGACCTTTGAGGGTCCCTTCCCACTCAATGCAATCTGTGAATCAGGCACCCCAAATGAGGACCTTGAGGAGCACCCTGTGAGCCCTGCAGCAGGCAAACACTGCCCCTGCAAGGGCACAGAGCCTGCTCAGGCACACAGCACCCTGCAAGAGGGAAATGACCCACACCAGTGCCAGCTCCAGCCCTGCCCAGTACCAAGGCTGACCTCCAGCCAGCCTTGCCTACCTCATGGGTGGCACCAGCTCCTGGTGATACTTGGCAGGATCAGAAGCCACACAGGCATCCTTGTGTGCATGGGGAGCACCAGGGTGCCACCTTCATGGTATGCAGGGACTGGCAGTGCCAGGAAGGGAGGCCGTAATGTGCCAGGAACCTCTGGCCCTGGCAAACTGGATCTTCCCACTGGTGTGGAGCCAGCTGCTGGCTGCTGAATTGCCCGGCTGCTTTTTTCCCCTGCCCTCCAAGTCACCTTGAGCCGTGCCAGCATCAAAGAGACAGAACTGAAAGCACTGCTGTGGTGGGGCTGGATCAAGGGCAGCACTGCCAGCGGGCACTGGGCACCCCCAGCAGCCTGGCACACCCCAAATCTGGGCTGTGCTGCATGGGGTTGCACTGAGGACAGAGACAGGTTGAGATCTCTCCCAGCTCACTCCCACTCCTGCTCCTGATGTTTCCTAAGCTGGCTCCAGCCTCCTGTTTGCTATCCCTCTCATCCCCATTTAATCATTTTGGCTGAGCAGTGGCATGTCCCTCTCTCCAGCAGCTCTGTCCCCCAGTCCCTTGCCCTGATCCATCTCCCTCCTCCTCCTTCTCCCATGTCTTCCCAAGCCCTCAGCCTCTCCCCTCCAGCTCTCCTGCAGATTCATTGTGAATTTTGGCAGCACTGCCTCTGACCTTGGCTGGCTCCCTCCTCTCTTTGCTCCTGCGCTGGCAGCATAAATCTTCTCTGTCTCCATCTCTCCTCCCCTTCCTTCAGTGCCGGTACCCAGGGACACAGCAGCCTCTGCCAGTCCTCAGACCCACACTCAGCCTGCCCAGGACTGGGCTGGAGAAGGCTTCTGGGCTGCCCACCCCATGTCCTCCAGCCCTACAAAGACCATCTCCCTGCTCTCACCCAGCAAAAGCAGCAATGGGTGCAGGATGTGTCCCTCCACCTCGCCCATTGCAGTGTCCTCTCGAGCATCTCTGTAGGGTTGGGGCTCAGAAGCAGCCGCCCTGGGATTGAGGACACCTTGATCCCACGGCACCTCCAGACTCAGGGGCTCATCCATGACTGTATCCAAAGGGGAGGATTTGTCAGGGCTCTGAGCAGATGGGGTGGCACAGTTGGGCAGTGAGGGCACAAAGAGGATTTAGTGGAGTCTGAGGGGATGGGGGACCCAAATGGGTGCTGAGGGGACAGAGGGCTTTGGTGAGACCCTGAGGGGATGGGGAGCATCCAGCCCTGAGAGGATGGGGGGAACTTAGTGAGACCCTGAGGGAATGAGTGGACCTAGCCAGGCATAGAAGGGGTGAGAGGATTTAGTGGGACCTTGAGGGGATGAAGGAATGTGGTGGCACATCTGCATGAGTGGCTCTGCCCCCCCACTCCCCAGCCTGGCATCAGCACCCTGGGCACCCCTGGGCACATCATCAGCCACAGGGTTTGGATATTCCAAAACAGAGGGCTCTGCTCAGGAGCAGGCAGCACCATTCCTGGTTTTCCCAGGGAATTCAGCAATGCTGGAGGCAGCAGGGGCTCAGCACTGGCACATTCTCCTCCTCCCTGCCCGTCTGTTGGCAGGGCTGCTCCAGATCCATCTTTTCCTGCTGCTTTGGGACAATCTGTGTCCCGTGACCTACTTGTCTCCAAGCATCTCCTGCCTTCCGGTGGAGTGGGTTGGTCCTGAAACCTCTCTAGATGTGGTGAACGTGGCAGGATGCACTCACATTTATTTTTAATTCTGCTTCTCTCTCTCTCGGCCCAGTTCTGGATGCATCCCCAGGGATGCTGAGCTGGGAAGCCTCTGCTGATGGAGCAGTGAAGTGGGGGGGGGGGGGGGGGGGGGGGGGGGGGGGTCGTGGCACACACAAAACCTCCACCACAAACCTAAAAAAACAAACCATAAAATCATTTCTACCTCTGCCCCTGCCATGGCTGGGAGAGCCCAACCCAGCCCACAGCCCCTGGGCACCTTTTTGGGTACCCATGAAGGTAGCAGTTGGCATCAGCTGTGATGGGAACAACATCTTGCGGGGGGGGGAACCTGCAAACCCAGTTTGCTGAACAAGGGATTCAAAGAGACAGAAAACCTTCCCAGGGCACCTGGGAGGAAAAATGATCAAAATGAGAGAAAATAGGTAAAAAATTATCCAGAGGTGAGTTATCCAGAGGTGAATTACCCAGAGGTGAACTACCCAGAGGCTGTCTTTAACAGAAGCTTTAGTGTAATGAGGGAGGTGTCCAAGGAAGGATAATGTTGTCACCTGTCATTGAGCAGAAGCCAGAAGCTGGTCCTGCTGAGACCATGCCAGCAGTAGTGCCCAGATTGGTGCAGAACCTGCCCAGCCCTCAGCCTGGCACCCTTGGAAGACACAAATAAAGCCCTGAAGCCTCCTGCTCAGCTTTGTCTGCATTTCATAAAACCAGAGAATTATTTAGGTTGCCAAAGACCTTGAAGACCATCGAGGTCAGCCCCTTCCTGTGGCATGAAACAGGTGGCAGGAGACTCCCATCTGCTGTCCCCACGCAGGAGAAGTCCTGGCACCGTGGGTGGCACAGAGCATAGCAGGAGTTGTTGTGCCAGGGGGATAGGGTGCAGGGGATGGAGGGTGCAGGGGATGGGGAAGTCCAGAGCACAGGACTTGAAGGGTTCAGGATGCAGGGCAGGAGAGGATCCCGGGTGCAGGACACAGAAGGTCCAGGGCACACACAGGGGTCCCTGATGAGGGTCCCTGATGGGGGTCCCTGTTGGAAATAGGGGGTGCATAGAGAGGTCCCTTTTGAGGGTGCACGGAGGGGTCCCTGTTGCAAGTGGGGGTGCACAGAGGGGTCCCTTTTGGGGGTGCACGGAGAGGTCCCTTTCGGGGTCCGTGTTTCAGGAGCGGAGGTGCACGGAGGGGTCTCTGTGGCAGACGAGGGGGTGCTCAGCCGGTGCCGGTGTGCAACCGGGAGTGTGTGCATGTGTGTGGCCCCGCCGGTGTGTACGTGTGTGTGCGTGCACCGGCGGGGCTGGCAGCCCGGGACACCCACCGCCCGCCCCGCCCGCCGCCGCGGCTGCACCGGCACTGGTACCGGCACCGGCCCTGGCCCTGGGAACAGGGGACGCGGCGCGGGTAGGAAACTCGGGGAAGGAGGGAGACGGAAGTGTAAGGAGGCAGATTGTTGCGGGAAGCCCGAAGCGGGAGCGGAGAAAACAGGAGCGGGACCCCATCTCGGTGCGGGAAGAGGGGAGGTTGGGTGCGCTCCGGGGCACCGGAGGGGACAACCCGGCGGGGTCACAGCGACACGAGTCCTCGGGGGGGTCAGCTCGGTTCAGGGAGGCGTGCGGTAGGAGTACGGTTTGGGGAGGGGAAGAGTCGGGTGGGTACGTACCCGGTTCGAGGAGGCAGGTACCGGGCAGAGGGAACGGGAGCACCCCGGTGCGGCGACCTGGGTCCTGGGGGGCAGCCTGGTTCGGGGATCCGGCTTCGGGGAGGGACGACATCCCAATTCGGGGACTCGGGTCCGGGAGCATCCCGGTACGGGGAGCCGGTACCGGGGAGGCGGGAGCATCCCTGGGAGGGGGGCCGGTGCCGAGGAGGGTGGAGCATTCCGGTGCTGGGAATCGGTACCTGGGAGGGAGAGCATCCCGGTCCGGTTCCACCGCTCACCTCTGGCTGCGCAGGCCGGCGGCGGCTCCATGGCGTCCCCGCGGGCGGCGGAGCTGCGGAGCCCGGGCGAGGCGGCGGCAGAGGCGGGTCCAGTCGGTGCCATCCCCGGGGGTCCTGGTGCGGGCCCGGGGCTGGCGCTGGCGTTGGGCTGCGCGTTGAGCGGCGCGGCGCTGGTTGTGCTGGCCGGGGCCATTCCCCGGGCCGCCCGGCCCGACCCGACGGTACCGGCGCGGCAGATGGAGCGGCTGGAGGAACGGGCGGCTCGGCTCCGCGCCCGCCTCGACCGCTGCACGGTGGCGGGGTTGGCGTTGCTGGCCCTCGGTGGGCTGCTACTCGCCGCCCTGCTCCTGGCCGCCGCCGCCGCCCGCCGCCGCGCCCGGGCCGCCCGCCGTACCGGAGGTACCTACGGATCGGTGCGGCTGCGGCTGCGGCGGGTGTCGGCCGAGGGGACGCGGGCGCTGCTGGAGAGCCAGCTCAGCCCCCCGGTACAGCCCCCCGAGGGGCCGGGCTCCTAGCCCCCCTCCCCATGCCCTTGGGACCCCCTCCCCGGTGGCAGAAGTGGGGTTCCTCTCGCCACACCCCAACACCGGCGCCACCCAGGGAGGCTCCGTCTGTGCCCACTTGCCAGCCTTTGGACGCCTTGGTCACCTCCCTCGATCCTTCTGGGATGCACAGGACGTCCAGAAGCACCGGAGAGAGGTGGCTTTGGGGTGCTTTGGGTGCCCCCCACCCACCCAATGCCTTGGGACACTGCATTCACCCTTCAGAACCGTCCTGGCCAGGGTCCTGCCCACCAGTGCCAGGGCAGCATGGCCTTGGGACACCCACTTGCCTCTCTGGCACCTTCCTGTATGGAGTCCTTCCCACCAGCATCAGGACAATGTGGCCTTGGGACACCCTGCTCATCCCTAGTACCTTCCTGACAGGGTCCTGCCCACCAGCACCAGGGCAGCAGCACCTTCAAGATACCTGTGGGATTTTGGTGCCACGGCTGGTCACAGCCTGGACCTGAGGCCACGCTCCCAGCCAGCTGCTCCTCTTGGGTATGGAGCTTCCCATGTTCTGCCACCAGTGACCTTTCTTAGCAATAGTTTCTCATCAGACTCTGGAGGGCAGGGTTGGCACTTGCACTGCTCTGGGCAGGAGCCTGGGCACTGGCTCTGAGGCAGGGTCCAGCCTCCTGCCACCACCACTGCCCCATCTGGAGAGTGGGATGAAAGCCAGGACATAGTCTGCACCATGATGAGGATCCCACACTGTGCCAAGGATCCTGCACCATGCCAAGGATCTCACGCCATGCCGAGGATCCTGCACTGTGACAAGAATCCTGCTCTGTGACAAGAATCCCCACAGCATGCCAAGGATCCCACACAGTGCCAAGGATCTTTCACTGTGATGAGGATCCTGTGCCATGCTGAGGGTGCCACACTGTGCTGAGGATCCCAAACCATGCTGAGGATCCCAAACCATGCAGAAGATACCAAACAATGCTGAGGATCCCACATTGTGCCAAGCATCCCTCTCCCACCAGTGACCCCAGAATGTCCTCCTTAAAATTCATGGTGCTCTGTCCAGAGGAGAAAGGACAACTCCCAGTGCTCGGAATGCCACGGCTCTCCTGTGCCATCAGGCAGCTCTGCCCACTGGGTACCCATGCCCAGGCTTTCTGGGGCCATTGTCTGTGGTGTGGAGGTAAAACCATGCCTGGGGAATTAAACATGAAGCATCATTAAAGCACAACGTGGTGTGGAAAGAGAAATTGGTGTGAGCAGGATGTGGAGCCAGGGAAATCATTATCCCGCAGGAAAATGCAGAGCCACACAGGTAGGGGCTGGCAGGAGCTGCCACCACTTTCCAACCCAGCCCATAAATTATTCACTTCAAACGGTTCTAGGTGGAGACAAACCTCTCCAGACTACCCCACAGGAGAGGGAAGTGGTTTATAGAGGTGGTGGCTCAGGTTTTCTCCCAGGGCTTCCCCCCTGGGGTGCTGGGGATGACATCCTCTGCCTGCTGGATTCACTTTGGAAGGGCCATGTGCCATTCTCCCTGTCACTGTCCCCCAGCCACACTCTGTAACAAGGAAACAACCTTGAACGGCCTCCTGCCTGCAGTCCTGGCACCCTGGCACCTCCCCCTGGCTTAACTTGGGGTGAAATAGGGAGTTGTACTCTGCTGGTCCCCAAATGGGCATCACCTCTTCCTGCACCCCTGGGCAAACAGGAAAATCTGAGGGGTCAAACAGAGGGGCCAAGAAGGGCAGGGGGAGCAAACACCATCGTGGAGGGCCTGATCTTGAGGGTGGGAGGAAGGGGAGGAAGGGGAAGAAAGGTCTCAAGCAGGGTCTGCCAGGAAAGCCCTGGGTGTTTTCAAGGGGAAGGCAGAAGCCCCTCCTGCAGCTCTCAGTGCTGTCTCTGTGAGCCTGGATTACAAACTGAACACATTAGAGAGGAGAAATCATCCTCATCAGTCTTTGTCACTCTAAACAAGATGGAAAGGGACTTCCTGGGCTGCAAGGCTGAGCCTGGTTGGAGCTTCCATCTGCTGAGCACCTGAGAAATCCTGCTGTGGATTGGAGCAGGAGGCTGCTCAAGAGGCTCAGTGGGAAGGGGCTGCCACTGCTTTGTCAGCAGCTTGCTGGGTCTTGAGGACCTGCAGGCATGGGGATAAATCCTCCCAGTTGAGAGCTGTGTATCTAAGGTGAACAAAATGCACTGAGGAAAGAATGATGGAATGGTTTGGGTTGGAAATGACCTTTAGAGGTCATGCAGTCCAACCCCCCTGCAGTCCCCAGGGACATCCCCAACCAGAGCAGGTTGCTCCCAGCCCCAAACAACCTGAGCTGCAATGGTGCCAGGGATGGGGCAGCTCCCACCTCTCTGGACAATCCATTCCAGGAAGGCCATTAGAGAAGCTCTCCCATCAAGTGCTCCAGGACTGGGTGTCTTTAGGGGTGTCTCCACTTGTGCCAGGGTAGGAGCAAAGAGGTAAGGGCCCAGAGCACCTTTCCCAGTCCCATAGAATGGGGGCTGCTTTGTTTTCCTTCACTGGTTCCTCCCTCACACCCTAGATGGAATCCCAGGGCTGGAGCATCATCTGTGGGGTAATTAACAGCACCAGGGGCAGGTGCTGCTGGGCTGGGTGGGCTGGCAGATGGCCTGAAGGACTCTCCAGGGATTTCAAGCCATTCCAAATAATCCAGAGCCTTTCTTCAAACGTGAGGTGGAAGCAGCTCGCCAGAGGAGGGAGGGTTGTGCCTGTGCCAAGAGCACACACGACAGCCCTGCCTCCCCCGAAAACCACCCCACAGAGTGCTGCTGCTCTGCTGCTTTGCATGTTAATGATTTGTGTCAGGGAATCACAGCATGGTTTGGGGTGGAAGAGAGCTCTGAGATCATGGAGTCCAACCCTTAACCCAGCACTGCCAGGGCACCACCAAACCATGGCCCTCAGCACCACAGCTACTCAGCTCTGAAACCCCTCCAGGCCTTAACAACCCTCAAGGGGAAGAAATTTTTCCTCATGTCCAACCTGAATATCCCACAGGGCAGCTTGAGTCCATTTTCTCTCATCCTGTTGCTTGTTCCTTGGGAGAAGAAACCAACCCCCACCCAGCTCCAGCCTCCTCTCAGGGAGCTGTACAGAGCCAGAAGGTCTCCCCTCAGCCTCCTCTTCTCCAGGCTGAACACCCCCAGCTCCCTCAGCAGGTTAACTGTAGCTTTGGGCACTAACAGCTGCCATGGGGATAGGGACACACAGCTGGAGGCCCAACTCTTGCATGGTGGAAGCCCTCAGCCATGCTCAGGCATTGGGGTCTGTGCTCCCCACCAGCCCTGTGAATGGAGCAAAAAACATCCTTGGGATCACTGGTCCCCAGGAGCCACCTTTGCTGTGCCCCAGGCATATCCGTAGTGGCCTTTGGGTGTGACCTGCAATGGTCTCATCAAGGGTGGGAGGCAAGAGGCTGGGGCCAGACTCTTGTCAGTGGTGCCCAGGGACAGGACAAGGGGCAAGAGGCACAGACTGGAAACCAGGAGGTTCCATCTGAACAGGAGAAAATTCTTTGGTGTGAGGGTGCAGAGCCCTGGAGCAGGCTGCCCAGAAAGGTTGTGGAGTCTCCTCTGGAGAGCTTCCAACTCCCCCTGGGCATTGTGCTCCTGGGCAAGCTGCTGTGGGTGTCCTGCTGGGGCAGGGGGCTCGGACTGGATGAGCTCCAGAGCTCCCTTTCAACCCCACCTGTTTCTAGTCCCTACCACCTTCTACCCCCCAGAGAAGGATCCTCTTCTCCTTTTACCCATCCTCTCCGGAGGGCAGAGGGCACAGCCCTGGGAGCCCCCAGGCTCAGGCACGAACCTGCGGCGGGCACGGCTCAGTGCTGGGCACTTTGCCCTGGTTGAAAGCCATCTCCTGCTGCAGCTGCTCCCCCAGCTGCACAGCACCAGGGACCCGCTGCAGACAAAAGGTTGTTTATCAGGACCCGCCGCAGCCTCTCCCGGCGCGGACTCGCTTTAATTAGCCCCATCAAAGCCGGCTGCTCCCTCCTGAAAGGCTCAGGAGATGATTAATTCAGGCGCAGAAAACAGCCACCTCCTGCAGAGAGCCCCCCCGCTCCCTTCCAGAAGCTGTTTCCTCTCTCCAGGCACCCCAGGAGTGTCTCTCAGCTCCACAACAGTGAGAACTGGGACTCCTTTCTGCTGCGGATGGGCTCCGGTGCCCCAGGGGGAACAAACAAGAGCTGTGGTGTCACCAAGCCCTGGGTCTCCAGAGCTCCAGAGCGTTTCTCCTCCCCCGGCACCCGCAGTGAGCTCAGGGCCATCGTTCTGCTGCGGATGGGCTCAGGCTGCCCAAGGGGGCCGGGGGGGACAAGCAGGAGCTGGGCTCTCACCAAGCCTCGGCTCTCCCTCCCCATCCCACCCCTGCTGCATGCTCAGCCACTGTCTGTTCCAGTCATGGGCATCACTCCACTGCCCACCCATGGATCTGCAGGTGGGATCATCCACCAAAATCCCCAGAGATGGGGGAGCCAAGAGCCCCCGGAGCCAGGGCTTGGCTCCAACTCAGCTCCTGCACAGCACAGCCCCTGGGGAGCTGCAGGAGATACTCCCCCCGAAATTTCCATGCCTGGTCCTCCCTGCTCCCTCCTGCCCTGGGCTGCACCCACCCTAGCTCAGCTTTATTAGCTGAGTGTGTAGGGAAAAGGGTTTCAAAAGGAAAAGCCTTTGGGGAAAAGAGACTGATGGGGAGGGGGAAGATTCTTTAGAGCTGTGCCAGCCTGGCTGTGTGCAGCGCAGTGGCAGCCTCTGAGAGGCAATTACAGCCCAGAGCAGAGCCAGGGCCCAGGAGGGGCTGTGCTCCACTTGATCCCCTTCATTCTGTCCCGTCCTCTTGGAAAAGTGCTGCCACTCAGGGGAAGGCACAAAGGAAGCTCCCCCTGAATCCTCTGCCTCCAGGGAAGCAGAGAGAGCAACACCAGCAAGCACCAACACAATGCTGCTGTCAGGTTTTTATTTCAGCCTCCTGAAAATCCTTCCAAAAAAATAAATCAAACCATGAGAAGAAATAAAGACCAACAAAATCTAGGAAACTCTGGCAGGACAGAGGAGCTGCAGCCCCAGAATTAACTGTCCTGGGAAGGGGGTTCCAGAAAGAGCTCCACTGATGTCATCCACCCCCACCCCGAGGTGTCTGGCAGGGTTCAGCCAAGCAGAACCACCCCAGCCTCCTGCAATGTTAGGAAGGAAAATGTGTTCCAAGAACAAAGCAAACCCCCCAAGAAGGGCCCCAGCTTGGTGCCAGGCTCAGCTCTGCTATGCCAGGAGAGCCAATGCTGGGCCTGGCAGGTTGGGCAGGTACCCAGCACCCTTCCTCCTGTCCCAACCCTCACCCACTGCCTTCTTCCAGGGCTTTGTGTGCCCCCCAGGAATGGAAATCACAGCTGCAGAGAGGGGCAAGGTGGGGCAGGAATTCAAACCCTGTCTCTTCTCAAAGCTTTGCTGGTGGTGCCAATGGGCACAGCCATGAGGAAAGCTGATCTCAGCTGATGCCAAGGGTCTGTCCATGTGAGATGGGCCACGCAGCCCCTCACCCTCATCAACCCTGTGCTGGGATAAAGAGCAAGAGAAGCCATCCCTGCACGGGGATCCTGCTCTGGCTGTGGCCTCTGGTGGTTACTGCAGCTCCCCAGCACAGCAGCAGCTAGAGGCCAGCTCAATCCACAGCTCCACCCACCAAAACCCCTGGGGACGAGGGATCATGAGCCCCAAGAGCCAGACCTTGGCTCCAAACCAGCTCCTGTGAATGTAGGGGGGGCATGCAGGAGCCCTGGGGAGAAGCAGGGGATGCTCCAGCTGCCCCCAGGGCAGGATTTCTGTGCCTTTACCACCACAAATAAACAACCCAGCAGCCAAAGCGGTGCCAGCCCAAAGAAGCAGAGGAGGAAAGCCCACAGCACCCAGGCCAGGCTGCACCCCAGGCTGCCACCTCACACAAGGGCAGGAGCACTTCAGCTGAGTACCAACTGCTGGGCACCTTCAGAGAAGCAGGGAAAGAAAGGGACCCTCCTGTCTCCTCCTCCTCCACACAGGGAAGCCTTTATAGCTGGTCTGACACAGGGATGTGGCCCCAAGTGAGGAGGAAAAAATGTTGCTGAGAAGATCCAAGTCCACTGAGCTGGGAGTGAAGAGGGAGAAGAGCTTCTGCCTGCCTGGAGGTGCTCTGGCCACAGCCATAAGCCCCAGGGTGGCTCCTCACATGAACATGTCATCATAGCCCGGAGGGGGGAGGTGGTCAGGATCTGGCCTGCAGAGAAATTCAGAGTGGAGTCAACCCAGAGGGGACAGCTCAGCCCTGCAGCAGCAGGGATGAGCCAGGAGATGCAGGGGCAGCCTGGAGAGCAGATGGGATGCACAGCCAAGGACCTACCTGGATCTACCAGCTCCCAATGGGCCGAAGGGGTCAAACCTGGCACCTGGTGGAACAGCTCCCGGGGGCAGCCGGCCTGGGATGCCTGAGGATGGGTCAGTGCCAGGCCGTGGGAAGCCAGACCGGAGAGGATCCACCATCATTCCCCCACTTCTGCCTCTGGGCAGGGGGAAAGGGAGAGGAGGAGGTGAGATTGGCACTGGTGAGAGACAAGCAAACACATCCCTGTGTGCCAAACCCACATCTGGGGCACCATGGTGCCAGCACACCACAGAGCCCAGCACGAGACAGGCACAGAGAAGGAACATCCCTGTGCTGCCTGTTCTCCTCAGAGCCAACACCCAAACTGACATCCAGAGCAGCAGAGGCAGCTTCTCTCTTCCCCCTGGGCCCTGCAAAGAGCTGTTTAGGGCATCAGGAAGGGCTGGTAAATCCCAGATGGCTCTGACCATTCCCTGTGCGAAGTGTTGGACCTGCTGGCCCTCACTGCTGGCTCCTGGTCCTGTCCCTGCTCCCCCTGCCCTGTGCTGTGTGGCAAGAGCTGCTGGACCCAAGCTACTGCCACCCTCCCCACGCTGCTGCCACCCTCCCCACGCTGCTGCCTGGTAATCATCTGCTGCCCACAGCAGCTCCTCAGAGCTGCCTCATGCTGTGAGGGCCATTACTCATGGCTGGCTTTGTGCAAACTCAGCTGGAGCCTCTGGACACCGCTGCCATCACACAGAGTCATTAACAAGGGCGTTAATGAGTTCCATTAGGCCAGGCTGGCTGCCCAGAGTGCCCCAGGGACAGCCAGGCCCCACAAGCATATGCCTGGGAGTCTGAGTCTGCAGCCCCAGCGCTGGCAGGTGCCAGCACACAAATCTGCTCCCAGTCACAACCTTCTTTTGGTCACAGAGAAGCTTCTGGGGAAGGGCTGGAGGCAGCAAGAGAAACAGGTTTTGTGCTCTCCTCACGTTGCCTGGTTTCCTGCCAGGCTCCAGCCCTCTCCTTCCAGCTGGGCAGGAAATTTTCAGCTGGTCCTTTTCTAGCCAAACCCATGGAGAACCAAGTCTTGCAAGAGGGGAAAAAATGTGATCCCCGCAGGACAGCAGTTCCAAAGAGGACCCCCCCTGGGCCACAGGATGCTCTGCAATGACTCCAAGAGCTGGTTCTGTCTGGCTGTGTGCTTTTAACTGGGCTGGAAGATGACAGGTTCTCCTTGCCCAACCCAAACAAAGCCACAGAGCTGTATCTGTGTAGATCAAGCCCTCAGACAGCCCTGTGTCTGCCCAGTGTGCCTCAGACAGCCAGGAGGCTCACAAACACCACTTGAGGATCTGTGGACTGGGCTTCAAGCCTCCCCTTCTGCAGCCTGCCTGGGCTGGAGGCACAGCAGCTGGTAACAGTTTAAATTAGAGGCTTACAGTCGCTTAACAACACATTCAGCTTTGATTTACCAGAGGAATTACTGCACCTTAAATGCATACAAGCTGATTAGTAAACAGGCACAGATTGCAGCCCATCATCTATGCAAGAGAGGAGCTCTTAGCACCACAGCAGAACCGTGGGGAGCTTCACCAACTGTCAGTTGGGTCCCTGCAATTTGCTCTGAGCAACCATCCCATCCCTGTCTGCATTTATCATAGAATCATGGAATGGTTTAGGTGGGAAGGGACCTTGCAAGCTCATCCAGTCCAACCCCCTGCAGTCTCCAGGGATATCTGCAACCAGAGCAGGTTGCTCACAGCCACAAACAACCTGACCTGCAATGGGGCCAGGGATGGGGCAGCTCCCACCTCTCTGGGCAACCTGGGCCAGGCTCTCTCCACCCTCAGTGCCAAACATTTCTCCCTTCTCTCCAGTATGAATCTCCCTCTTTGAGTTCAAACCATCACCTCTTGTCCTGTCCCAACAGGCCCTGCTCAAAAACGTCTGTCCCCAGCTTTCTGGTTGCCCCCTTAAGCATTGCAAGGCCACCAGAAGGTCTCCCTGGAGCCTTCTCTTCTCCAGGCTGAACACCCCCAACTCTCTGTCTGGCCTCACCACCCAGAGATGCTTCACTGGGTGCCTGAACCAGGCAGGCTGCAGCTGTCCCAGAGAAGGCCTCCAGCCACCCCCCTACCCTGGGCACAAGAGCATGGGATGCTCCCTGGGCACACAAAGCACAACCTCTCCCAGCCACACTCACCCAAATGGGTCCAAGTCTTCCCCACCAACAGCAAAGGGGCTCAAGGGAGAAGGCCTGAAACAAAGAACAGAGTGAGATGTGCAGTGAAGACATGCAGTGAGCAGGAGCAGGCAGGGCAGGGCAGCTCCAGCATGTCCCAGTCAGAGACACCACAACAGTCCTGCTACTAGGCCTGTGAGGACACTGTGGTGGTGAGCCCACAGCCAGCTGTCACCTCCCCTCACCTGCACCATGTGCCAATAATACGGTTTCAGAGCTGTGCCCAGCTCCAGCCTGTCTGCCCAGGCCTTCCCCAGGAGCAGCTCACACCCTGAGCACCAGCAGACAGCAGTGAGGAGCTTGTCTGCCACCTGTGAAGGACAGCTGGGCACAAAGGGGACAGGGAGGGGTGGTGAAGTGGGTGCCATATGTCCCCTCTCCCCAGCTTTGCCAGCAGAGGGTTTCATGGAATCCCAGCATGGTTTTGGTTGGAAGAGGTCTTGAAGATGATGGAGTCCAATCATCAACCCAGCACTGCCAGGGCACCACCAGTCCATGGCCCTCAGCACCACATCTCCAAGGTTCTGAAACCCCTCCAGGGTTGGAGACTCCACCACTGTCCTGGGCCAGCCTGGGCCAGGCCCTGACAACCCTTTCCATGAAGAAACTCTTCCTCATGTCCAACCTAAACCTGCCCTGGGGCAACCTGAGGCTGTTTCCTCTTCTCCTGTTGCTCGTGCAAGATGGGGACCAGAGAAGATGGGGACCAGAGGTGTAGTCTGGAGAGCTGTCAGGTCCCTGTGCCATATAACAGAGGACCACCAGCAGCCACCAGCTCTCTACTCACCAGGTTGGTGCTCTCGGGCCCGCTGGCTGCCGCGGAGGGAGCCGGAGGGGGTCGGCATCCTGGAGCAAGTCAGGATCCTTCTTCTCAGCCTCTGGCTCCTTGTTGGCCTTCTCTGAGGGGGCCCCAAGTGGAGCAATGATGCCTGAAGTGATCCTTGTCCTCAGCTCCTCCATGTTCCTGTACAGCCTGCAGTGAGGAGAGGCAAGGCATGGGCTGGGAAGTGCTGGACAGGCTGAGGACGAGAGGAGGGGACAGAGGAAGCCAAAGCATCCCTGGCACTAACTGTGTCCCCAGCTAGCAGCACAGAGGGGACAGGAAAGGCTGACAGCACACAGGGGCACCAAAGCCTTCAGCCCACAGGATGCCACCCAGCCCAGGGGACTCCCTTGTGCTGTGGTCACATCCCAACCAGTTTGCACTGGAGGAAAACCCAGCAGGTGGCACTGGGCTTTAGCAAGGCCACCAGGAGTGGCTGAAGCTGTAGCACCCCTGGGCACTGCCCACCCAGCACAGACAGGCAGGCAGTGCTCTGGAAATAAACCTGCTGGGCCCTTTCTGAGTGAGGAGGCTCTTCCTTGGGCTCCAACCCACCATCCCACAACTCCTAAATCTCTCTTGCCTGCCAGCAGTGCAGAGGGAGGTGGGGAGGGAGCTGGGGCTGCATTTCAGGGCTGGCTGGGCTGTCCCCTCTGTTTGTACTGTGAGGAAAGTTCTGCAGACTCCTCCTAACCTGGCCTCTGCCCCCTTTCCCATGCAAACATTTTAAGAAACATTTTCTCCTGCAGAAAATAGCAGGGTCCTGAGATTACTTGTGGAAATCATCCAGGTGCTCTGGGTTGATGTAGTCAGCCACTGTCAAAGTCACATCTGCCACCTTCTGAGAACTGCGGTCCTGGCAAGAGACAGGTCAAGCACAGAGTGAGCAGCCCAGCAAAGCTGGGGATGAGGCAAGGAGCAGCTACAACTACAGCTGGGGGGCTTGGGACACAAGGAATGGGCTCAGCTGCCTCCTGCCACATCCCTGTGCTGTGCCTGAATCCTCCAGAAGAAAACTCCAATGCAGAGTGAGGCTCTTCCTGCTCCCTTCCCCAGTTTGGGCTGCAAAGGGTGAAAGACTGAGCAAAAACACCTCAGCCAGGTGCTTGTTTTGGACAGGACATCTGCAGAAAAGTCCTGGGCTGGGAAAGGGATGGAAATGGGGCAATTCCTGGGCCAGAGCGTGCAAAGTAAAATACATCACTGCCTCACGTTTGACCAGCTTCACACTGGGTCACTTTTCCTGCTGCACAGACAGCTCCTAACACCCCCTGGGGTCTGCCCCATCCTGAGGGACTGCTGCAAGGCACAACGAGGAACAGCAAACATTTAAGAGACAGGCTCTGCTGTTCTGTGCAGCTGCTGCTACTGAAGGACCCCAAACCCCACAGGGCCCAGCCTGGCTGCTCACCATGACGTTGAGGATCATGCTGTCTTCCACAGTGATGGCCTTCAGCAGCAGCTCATGGGCATCATGCACAGACTTGTAGCGCAGTGTATACACTTCCTTGTTGGCTTCCCAGCCAGCAGGCAGCAGCTCTGACTCCTTTTCATTAGGACCTGGCTGCAACAGGACATACCTGCACTCTAAACACTGCCCCCGCAGCACCCTTCCAACATCCCTCAGCACCACACCAGACTCCCAACCCCCTGAACCCCTGCCTTAGCACCAGCACCAGACTGGCCTCCTCCCTGCTATTGCAGCAGGCCCCTCCAGCCCTGCGACCCCCATGGCGCCGTGTTTCCTCCCCAGCACGGTACTAGACACCCCTCATTTCGGTATGCGTTTCCCCCTTCCTGGTATCACAGCAACCCCACCAGCACTAAGACCTCCCACCCCAGGCACCACTCCGACACCCCCCCGGCACCGGGACGTCCGCAGCCCTCAGCCACACAGCTCCCTTTACGGCAAGCCCCAAGCAGTACTGAGGCTCCTCAGACCCCGCACCGACCCAGCTGTCCCCGGTATCCCCAGCGCCACACGGCCTTCCCTCAGCACCGGGCAGCGGACGCCCGGCTCGGCCAAGCGGCGCCGGCGAGCAGCGCTAGGCAAGGCCGGGGATCGGCCGCGGCCTCCACAGCCTCCGCGGCGCAGGAGCCCGGGGGAGCCCGGGGAAGAGCAGCCCGGGCCGTACCTGATCGCCAGCGCCGAGGCAGCGGTAGCCATGCCGGATCAGCTCCCAGTGAACGCCGCAGACCAAAGCGTCCTGCGGGCGGGACACGGCCGGCCGTGCCCAGGCGTACAGCGGCTCCAGCCCCGCCATGGCCGCACCGAGCAAGCGCCGCCGGGCACAGGCCGTGGGGGAGCGGTCCGGGCAGGGCCACAAACACCGGCCCGGAGCGGGGCGGGGAGCGGAGCTCGGCGGCGGGCAGGACGGGCCCGGAGCGGGGAGGGGAGCGGAGCTCGGCGGCGGGCAGGACGGGCCCGGAGCGGGGAGGGGAGCGGAGCTCGGCGGCGGGCAGGCCGGACCCGGAGCGGGGAGGGGCTCACTAGAGGGCCCTCGTCCCCCGCACAAGGCCTGCGGAGACTCCGCCGGGAGCCGGCCCGGGGGCTGCCGGAGTCTCCCTGTTCCTGCCCTTGCCTCTTCCTCGGCAGTTGGAAAGGCGTTGAAGCCTATGGCGGGGTCGTGGAATAGTCGAATCATAGAGCCACAGAGTCACGGAATGGTCTGGGTTGGGAGAGACCCTGAAGAGTCCAGGCAGCAACCCAGCACTGCCAGGGCAGCACCAGTCCATGGGCCTCAGCACCGCAGCTCTGAAACCCCTCCAGGCATGGGGACTCCACCACTGCCCTGGGCAGCCTGGGCCAGCCCTTGACAACCCTCAAGGGGAAGAAATTGTTCCTCATGTCCAAACTAAACCTCCCCTGGGGCAACTTGAACCCATTTCCTCTTGTTCCTTGGGAAAAGAGACCAATCCCCACCTGGCTCCAGCCTCCTTTCAGGGAGCTGTACAGAGCCAGAAGGTCTCCCCTCAGCCTCCTTCTCTCCAGGCTGAACACCTCCAGCTCCCTCAGCTGCTCCTGCCCAGCCCTGTTCTCCAGACCCTTCCCCAGCTTTGTTGCCCTTTTCTGGACCTGCTCCAGCCCCTCAATGTCCTTCTTGGAGTGAGGGGGTCTATGTGTGCTACCAGAACAAGCCTTTTCCCTAGGACAGAAGGGATTAAAGCACTGAAGAGCCATCAGTGGGTTTATTTTGTTCCTCCTACAGCTCCTTTCTCTGGGCCAGACTCTCTCAGCAAAGGCTGACAGACCTGGATCTGTTTAGATGAGAACAGTCAGCCACCAGAATAATTTCTCCAGGGACTTAGTGGCAACCTGGCACAGATGGGCAGGGTGCTGGGCCAGCTTCTGTAAACTGGGCTTTTCCCAAGGCAGGCTGGACCTGATTTGGCCATTAGAAAGCTGGGGACAGACTTTTGAGCAGGGCCTGTTGGGACAGGACAAGAGGTGATGGTTTGAACTCAAAGAGGGAGATTAAAACCAGAGAGAAGAGGGAAACGTTTGACACTGAGGGTGGGGAGAGCCCATCCCAGGTTGCCCAGAGAGGTGGGAGCTGTCCAATCCCTGGCACCATTGCAGGTCAGGTTGTTTGGGGCTCTGGTTGGGGATGTCCCTGGGGACTGCAGGAGGGTTGGACTCAATGAGCTTGCAAGGTCCCTTCCCACCCAGACTGGTCTGTGGTTCTATGGATCTATGATCCTTGAGGTTCCTTCCAACCTGGTGTTTGATGATTCTATGCTTCTATGACCATCAGCTGCTTTCCCAATCCTAGCTCCAGCTCTTTGGGGACACTCATTTTGACTTCCTTATGCATCAATTAATTAACTCACACTGTTCTCTCTTTCCATTTTCACCCCTTAAGAAGTCACCGAGGCTGAACCATCAACCGCAGCCCAACAGCCCTGCCCTGCCCAGCAGCCCCCACGGCTCGGCGCTGCCCCTTGGCACCGATCCTCACCGGGGAGCCGCTGCCCCCACCACCAGCACGGCTCCACGGAAAACCTCCGAGGTTTCAGAGCTGAGTGAGAACCACGCCGGGCTCAGCGGGGAAAGCCACCGACGATTTTCCACAGGGCTGGGATTGCATCATGGGAGCTTCGGCAAGGGAGGCATCGGATGGGGATGGGATGAGAACAGCAGGAAATGCCTCCGCCGGAGCTTTTCCAGCGCCGAGCTTGTGACTGAGAGCAGCAGGCAGCGTTTCCGCCCCACGGCTCGGTGCCGCCGGGGAGCAGCGGCGGCCGCAGGCTTTGGCGGCTTCGCGTTTCGCTTTCCCAGCGCAGAAGCCTGCCCGTGGGTGGGCGAGGCAGGCACCGGTAGCTTTGTTTGGATGCCTCCTCCCCAGGCAGAATTTGAAATCCTGGGTTTCCCTCCAGAAATCTGATCCTAAGTCTTATATCCCAGCGGATACTAAGGGTGACTGGGACCGGGTGCAGGTGCTGGAGCATGGTGGGTGTTTGGGATCGGAGCCAGTGGTGCCTCTGTGGGGTGAAAGGCAGCAGGAATTGCACACGAGCTCCTCCTTACTGAGTTTTCATTTTGCCATCTACCTTGCTGCCCTCCCTGTTCACCTACTGTCTGCCATCCACCCTCTCACCCATCACCACAAGCTCCCATCCAGCTACCAGCTTGTCTTCCCCTGGCCCCACCACCTCAACTTACAGTCCCCATCTCATGCTCCAGACCACACATGAGGAGCAACTTTTGGTGCCAAGTCCCTCCTGACCTGAGCATCCTCTCCATGGGCACAGTGTGGGGGTGAAGCAAGATGCCTCCATTCCTCCCCTTGCCACAGGACCCTCCAGGGCACCTGAGCCCATGTCCCCACGGCTGGTTGCCGCCACATCAAAGCTCCTTTCCCAGTGCCTCACCACTCCAGCCCAGCTCCCCTTTGGCTCCTTCCTCTGCTCCAGTGTCTCCCTCGCTCTCTGTGGCTCGTTGATGATGAAAACCACTGGCCACATGAAAGCAGCTCCCCTGATGGGAGTGAGGGGCCCACAGGCTGTGTGGGAGGTAGGAGATGGCACAGCCCTGGCTGGGGTGCAGCGGCCAAGTCAGTAAGGAGGTGACGAGGACTGCAGAGCCAGCTCAGTAGTGCTGCAAAGCAAGGGCGTCACAGTGGCTCCTGGGCATCTTGATGCCATCTTCAGAGCAGCCTCATCCTCTTTGTAGGCTACCAGGGCAAAGCTGGGAGTGTGAGCAATAGTGGGAAGGCCAAATGAAGCCCCCAGACACCTTGCATGTGTTGGTGAGGATTGGTGCCCAGCTCTTGCAGCAACCCCTCCTGCCCAGGGAAGCACAGAGGAAGCTCCATGTGGCCTTTTTCCCACCTCTTATACCCAAAAATGGGATCTGTGGGGCCAATGCATCTCTTGGAGAGCTGTTCCACACAGGAGTGGGGCTGAGGGTGGTGGATTTGCCCCTCACTAGATTCTTGAGCTGGTCCAGAGAAGAGCAATGAAGCTGGTGAAGGGTCTGGAGAACCCTGGGGAGGAGCAGCTGAGGGAGCTGGAGGTGTTCAGCCTGGAGAAAAGGAGGCTGAGGGGAGACAACTCTCTGAAAGGAGGTTGGGACCAGGGGGGACTTGGGCTCTTCTCCCTAGTATCCAGTGATAGGACAAGAGGAAATGGTCTCAAGGGGAGGTTTAGGTTGGAGATTAGGAACAATTTCTTTCCTACAAGAGTGGTCAGGGATTGGCACAGGCTGCCCAGGGAGGTGGTGGAGTGCCCATCCCTGGAGGGGTTCAAGAAACCTGTGGCCATGGCACTTGGAGCCATGGTTTGGTGGCCATGGTAGGGTTGGGCTGAGGGTTGGGCTGGATGATCCTGGAGAGCTTTTCCAGCCCAAACCATTCCACGCTCCTCTGCTGTCCCACGGGAGGCAGTGGCTGGTGTTGGGAGCAGGTAGAGGGATCCATCAGCTGGGGTCTCCTCCGTCACACAAACCACAGCCTGCCCTGACCTTCATAGTTTCCCTCTGCCTCACCATTCCTGGTGGGTGCACAGCCTGCAGTGTTGTAACGAGCGGGAAAGGAAACAGATTTCCCAACTGTCCGCCCCGCTGGCAGCCCCGAGCCCTCTGTGCTTGCAGCAGCAGCCAGCACCGCTGGGGCAGCTGCCTCACCCCCGTGCCAGGCTGTGCCACGTGCACCAGGCATGGCCCAACACCTGGCAGAAGGCAGAGAGCGGTCATGGATAATCCCTGGCTGATGGTCAGACTGCTGCTGTTTGAGAGCATCATCCCTCCTGAGCGGGTCAGGGTTTTGCTGCTCCTCTCCCCTGGAGGGGGTTGCCCACGGGTATCACCTTGCCTGGGCACTGGAGGGTGGCACTGCGGTGTTTCCTGGCACTGCTGTGCCTGTGTCTCCAAGCTACCCATGCTGCCCTGGGCAGGCAATGATTTCCCAGCTGGAGGGAAGGAAGAGATCCCTGCTGCAGAGCAGGAGAGCCTGCAGTGCTGGGCAGCCTCCTCCATGCTCCGCTCAGCTGCCCAGGGCTTGTTGGCACAGAAGAAGCCACCTGAAAGGAACCAAAATGCCAAGGGACATTGGGTGGGACAGGGCATTGGTGACTCCTGGAATGGGCTACACCTCTCTTTCACAATTGCCTTGAGAGGGGAGGTAGTCACTCCATGAAAATTTGGCCTCCTCTTCATTCCCCCCAAACTGAATCCCAGGGAAAGACGACACCAAGGCAGGAGAAAGGGGATGAAATTCAAACCACATGCGGGTGGGCTGGCTGCAGGAGCAGGAAGAGGCACTGGGACACTTCTCCAGGCCAACCCTAAAGTCAATTAGCACTTTCAGGGCTCCAAACATGCTGCAGAGGCTGCTCTTCTAGCAGGAGCCCTCTCTGCTCTGAGGGAGGCTGCCAAGAGGGTTTGAACAAGGATGAGGAAGCCCAGAGTCCCCCTGCTTCCCAGAAACACCTCTCACACAGCTCTTCTGTGGAAACCTTTCTTGCAGGGAGCAAACACAGCCATGACTCATCAGCTGCATGCAGCTGAACTCAATTCTTCAGAGGTCGACACGCTCTAAGCCTGAGGAGTTTTAGGCTCCTGCACTCTCCCCTTTTGTCTGCCTTAATTCAGGGGATGCCAACATGTCATAGAATCATAGAATGGTAGGAAATGGAAGTGACCTCTGGAGATCATCCAGCCCCCTGCCTGCCAGAGCAGGGTCACCTAGGGCAGGCCACAGTGAAACACATCCGGATGGGTCTTGAGAGGCTCCAGAGGAGTCTCCATGACCTCTCTGGACAGCCTGCTCCAGGGCTCCAGCACCCTCACAGTAAAGAAGTTTCTCTTCATGTTGAGGTTTGCATCCATTGCCCCTTGTCCTGTCACTGGACACCACTGAAAAAGAGCCTTGGGAATGATTTAATGTGACACATGTCATCCAGAACCACTCACACCTTCCTGAGGAGCAGTGGTGATGGACAAACTGAGGCACAGAAGGTTTGAAGTGGAGGGCAACAACCTCAGTCACTTGATCTGCTGCTCCCAGCTGGGGCCTGCACCCCACCAGCTCCATCCCTGCAGCCTGGGTGGATGCTGCCATCCCCCCCCCTGTTCTTGAGGGACCTCGGATGTGAATCCAAACGGTCCAGGACAGCCTTGGAGGAACAAAACAAGGCCATCAATCACCCTTGCTTCACTCCCTCCCCAGTCTGCAGACTGATCTGGATTGCATTGTGCAGAGCCAGAGGGACTCCACATCAAAGCAGGGACCAGCTGGCTGCTGGGCCCCCCCCCCAGCACCCAGACGGGCAGCACCCTGCCCACGAGCTGCCTGTCTGAGCTGCCCACCCAGCCCTGCTCTGCTCACTGCCCGGGGCCAGGCAGCAAAGCTGGGAGACAAAAACTGCTCATTGCTCCGGGCAGGAGGTGCTGGAGGCCACGGCGGCTGCAGAGAGCTTCAAAGTGGGGGTGAGTGGATGAGGGCCCAGGGCTGGGCCCCCGCGGCAGCATCTGGAGGCTGGGACACGGTGGCAACCTCCTGGGGCTGGCATCCCACGACGTCACCTTGGGGCTGGACAGCAGCCTCCTGGGGCTGGAACCCGTGGCGTCTCCCTGGGGATGAAACCCTGTGGCAGCATCCCAGGGCTGGGATCCCACAGCAGGATTGCAGCGCTAGGACCCCAGAGCAGCATCCCAGGGCTGGGACCCCAGAGCAGCATCCCAGGGCTGAAATCCCGCGGCAGTGTCCCAGGATTGGGACCTCACAGCCGCATCCCCGGGGCTGGGAACACCTTCCCGCCCCTGGAGCGAGGAGGAGGAGGAGGAAAAGACATCGCATGCAGAGGACGAGCCGGTTCCATCCCAAGCTTGTCCTGGAGCACTTTGGAGGCTGCAGGGAGCCCAGGGAGCCGCAGGGATGGCGCAGCCTACTCCTCCCGCGCTGCTATCCTCACAAGACCCTTTTCCTTTGCAGTTCCTTCCATGACACATGGTGGTCGCTTCCCCCCGGGCTGCTGCTGGAAGACAGGACATTCATTTTGGATGTGGGCTGCAGCTCCCCGGCGTTTCTCCCCATCCCAGGCACGCACGGAAGCTCTGAGGCAATGTTCTGGGGGAGTATCAGCTTCCCGGCCCAGCGCCGTTGGGTAAGAGCTTGCCTGGCTTCTGAGGAGCTGCTGGCCAGCGTCCCCCCACTGCAGCAGACCCCAGCGTGCTGCTGGTGGGGCTGGGGAGGGTGAGGAGGGAGCTGGGGGGCTGAGGGTTTGGTCATGGTGGGGCTGGGGAGGGTGAGGAGGGAGCTTGGGGTCTGGTCATGGTGGGTCGGTCCCTGGTGGGTGAGTGAGGTTGGTGATGGATGAGGGTCTAGGCAAGAGAGACCCCCCAGGTCCCCCTCGAGTAGTGCTCAGGGGTGGGGACAGCACTGCAACAGCAGTTTGTGTGCAGTCCCCCAAATATCTCCTCTTGCCTCACTGGCAAGGGGCTGGGGTGGCTCTGTCCTGTGACACAGGATGGGACAGGGATGGGAGGACCAGGGAGCCAGCCCCCACCACACACACAAGCCCCTCCTGCACCCCAAAAAGGGTCTGTGCCCCACTTGGTGCTCACCATGAGCTGGTGTTGCAGCACCATGGATGCAGCCAGGAAGGACCCATCCTGGGGTTGGACCCATCCTGGGACTGGACCCATCCTGGAACTGGACCCAGTGGTCTCAGAGGTCTTTTCCAACCAAAACAATTCCATCAGGGCACCTGGAGAGCAGTGACCTGCAGTAGCACTGCCAGCCCAGAGACCCCAAACACTATTGGGCAGGGGATGGAGGCAGCAGAATGGGATCTTGAGTGGGTTTGTCATCTGGAGTGAGAGCAGGGTGGTCTTGCAGCCTGTGCCACTGGAATTTACCCTCCCTGAGGACAGGAGGAGTGTGGGTGCAGCACTGTGGTAGGCACGTGCCCGTGGGAGCTAATAATGGGCATTGTTTTCCAGCTGGCTAATTAAGACACAGAATAAAAGTCTCTTGAATGTGAGGCTGGGTGTTTAAAAGGGAAAATTCTCTTCCAGGTGCCAGGTTTATTAAAAGAAAGGGGGAAAAAAAAACAAGGGGGAGAGGCAGGGCCAGCAGCTGGACAAAGAACATCTGGGGAAGGAGGTGTGGGGCTGGATGGTGTTGGGTGCTTGGAGAGAAGCAGCAAGGATGGGGGGGGCTGCAGTAAGCCCAGGGGGGTGGTGGAGTCCCCATCCCTGGAGCTGTGTAGGAAACCTGTGGCCATGGCACTTGGGGCCATGACTTAATGGCCATGGTGGTGTTGGGTTGCTGGTTGGATCCCAGAGGTCTTTTCCAACCCAAACAATTCCATGATTCTGTGTCCCTGTGCTCCCAAGACCCCAGGGTGCCAAGTGGCTCCTTGGGAAGCCATCCATGCCCTGGGCATCCTTGTGGGGCACGAGGTCCCCAGCTCAGCCTCTGTGCCTGGAGCATCCTCCAGCAGTGCTGGCACCCTGGCAGGGCTGATCTCCATCCTTCAGAGTTTTCATAGATTCATAGAATGGGTTGGGTTGGAAGGGACCTTCAAGACCATCCAGTTCCAACCCCTGCCATGGGCAGGGACACCTCCCACCAGCCCAGGCTGCTCCAGGCCTCATCCTTGAACACCTCCAGGGAGGGGGCATCCACAGCCTCCCTGGGCAACCTGTGCCAGTCTCTCCCCACCCTCACTGCCAAGAATGTTTTCCTAATCTCCAGTCTCAATCTCTCCTCTCCAAGCTTTGTTTTCCCACATCCTTCCAACATTGCCCCATGAACTGGTAGGAAACTGCCCCAAAGAGGGCAGGATCCAGGTGGATAAAGCAAGACACACTCTGAGCATCCCTGCTGGAGCTGCTGGCTCATGAGGAGGTCACATGCAACTGTAGGCCATGGTTTGAGGTGATGTTTGGGACAGCCAAACCCCACTCCCAGCTCCTGCAAGCCACCCCTGGGGCAGCAGGGACAGGCAGGCTGGGGGTGACAGAGCTGTGGGCACCCCCACACCACCCAGCTCTGCCAGCATTGGTGCTTACACATGCAAAGCATTAAGGATTTGCTTAGAGGTCCCTTTATTGTCAGATTTTGTCTTTATTTCCTACAAATTAAATTTGCTGAGGGATGTGTGTGGATTGTGAAATGATTTTGAGAACTGTTCCTCCGGGGTTTTTAATTTCCTCTGTATTAACTTTTTCTTTCCTTTTTTTTTTTTTACAGTGTTTCAAAGACTAGGAAACATTGTAAATAATAATAATTAAAAAATAATAAAAGAAGAGGATAAAATCCCATGGAGTTGAGGAGCAGAGCCCAAGAAGGTGACCAGCTATGAGCTGGCACCACAAGCAGCTGCTGCCACCTCTGTTATGGCAGACACTGGTTACAGTCTGTCCCAGATGACCTCATCCTGCTCCTGCAGGAGCCAGGAACTGGGGTTGGGAGAGATGGATCCAGCTGCCCCAAGGCTGGTGCCAGAGCAGGACCTGCCCAGAACTGGGCTGTTCCCACCACCAGCCTCCCAGCTCAGCCTTTCCCTTCCCCTTGCTCCCAGTGCTGGATCTCAGTGCCTTGGTTCAGGCCCCAACCCTGGAGACATTCAAGGTCAAACCTGATGTGGCCCTCAGCAACCTGATCTCTGGAGGTGTCCCTGCTGACTGCAGAGGGGTTGGACTCAAAATGACTCCAGGTCCGACTCTTGACCTTGCAGGGTCCCTTCCAACCCAGCACATTCTGTGCTCAGGGCAGGGATCCCTCACATGGAGCCCATGGGACTCTGCCAACCCCCCACCTTCACTTCCAGCCCCTCAGAGCAGTGGCTTGGTGCCCATGGCTTGGTTCTCTGCCCCCCTGCCTCCCCTGTGAGCCATTTCAGATGTGATAATCCCCCCAGTGAATGCTCCCTACCAAGGGCTCTGCACCTTGGGTGCATTAGGGACCCCTTTTGCTGCCTTTCCTGTGGCGTGGCAGGACTGGCCAGGCCAGGAGCTGCCCCCTACACCCCCTCTGTGCCCTGCACTGGGTGTTGCCAGCTCATTAAAATCACAGACACATTTCTCATCTCTTTGGTTCAGCCACTGTCATCGCCATTGTCTCAGGCTGGTGCAGACTGGGAGCTGGCTGTGCACTGACGCTGCTGCTCCGCTCCACCCGCAGCTGCCCTGCTCCCCAGGACTCCCCACACCAGGGATGGGGACTGGGCTGGCACCAGGCTCCTGCCACTGCCCCCCTGGGGGGCTTTGGCACCCAGTCCCCTGGCACTGCCCAGCACAGGACGCCCCCAACACCTCACCCCCTGCTTCTCTCCAGTGTGGCTTCTCCTCCACAGTCTGCCTGGGGGTGCGTGGCCTGGCTGGGGGCAGGAGAAGGGTGCCCAGCTGTGGTGCTTGTAGGGAGGGTGCCAGGGCTGTGCCAGGGTCAGATGGGAACATCACTACCAGCCAGGAGGCCTCAGTGTCATTGGAGGAGCCAGCAGAGTTCCCAAGGGGCTCTGAGGGCTTGATGGAAACCAAGGATGAGGAAAACCCCAAAATGGAGCAGTAGCAGCCTGGAGCTCAAAGGGCTGGGGACAAGGACAGCTCTTCACTGGTCCCTGGCAGTGCCAGGATGCCCATCCCTGAGCAAGGGATCCTGATCTCAGTGCAGTGGCTCTGTCCCCATGCTGGGGCCAGGAGTGACTGCTTTGTGCCTCTCCAGTACAGCGTGGCACAGGGGAGGGAGCAAGGGAGCTCCTCCCAGCAACGTGGGAACGAAGGGGTGTCTGGGGTGGAAATAATCTGTGACAGGATCTGCTCCCAAGAAGGAAAAGGAGGAATTCAGGGAATGTGTCACTTCGGTGGGAATGTGTCACTTCAGAGCAAGAAGGTGCCAAAGCTGGGCATGGCAAAGCCACCCAGGGGGGCAGGAGGTTGCTAGAGAGCCAGCAGCACCATCCAGCTGGGAAGAATGGCAGAGGGGGTTTAAAGAAGCTGGGAACAGCAGAGCCTTCCAGGGATGCAGAGAGGCAGGAAAACAGGGATCTGGGGGGCACAGGGGAGCAGGGAGACAGAGGTGCAGGGATGTAGGGATGTGGAGATGCAGTGAGGCAGGGATGTAGGGAAAGAGAGGTGCAGGGATGTAGGGATGTGGAGATGCAGGGATGTAGGGAAACAGATATGCAGTGAGGCAGGGACGTGGCGAGGCAGGGATATAGACAGGGATGCAGGGACATAGGGATGCAGGGACATAGAGATGCAGGGATGTAGGGATGGAAAGATGCAGAGAAGAAGGGATGTGGGGATGCAAAGATGCAGAGAAGTAGGGATTTGGGGTGAGGAGGTGCAGGGATGTAGGTATTCAGGGACACAGGGATGCAGGGATGTCAGGATGCAGGACTGCAGGAATGTAGATCCCAATGTGGTCATCCCTCTGCCCTGTGCAGACCCTCTCCCCAGCCTCATGGTGCTGAGGCCTCAGCTCAGCCCAGCTCAGCCCAGCCGAGCCCAGCTTAGCCCAGCCCAGCTCAGCCTAGCTCAGCCCAGCCCAGCTCCACTCCTCTGGCCCCACTGGGAACTTGGCAAAAGGAAGGCAGAGGATTACTGAGCAGAGCC